>NW_016157112.1:46824-62935 GCF_001687245.7 Rhagoletis zephyria
CTATCAATATTAAAGCATACATTTAGGGGGCATTTCCGCCCCAACCATGTACATGTGTGCATTGGTATTGGTGTGACTTTTGAATTGATTTTTTCGCTCTATTTTAAACTGATTTGAAATTTTAAAAATTGCCTGCACATCAGCATCAAAATACCTTTCTAATGATATATAACTGTTTATACCTTAGAAGTATAGTTTAGCCGTAAAAGGGGTGTAAAGGAAACATGATTGCCTATTTATATAATGATGATGATTAATGTGATTATTATGAGTCGGTCGCTGTAGCGTAGTAGTTAGCAGTGCGCGCTATCATTCCGCAGGGCCTGGGATCCGTGCCCAGTCTTCGTCTAACATCAAAAACAAAAAGGAAAGAAAACTGTTTTTTCTATTAGCGTCCGAGGGGCGTTCTCCGAATGTATTCCTGTCATGAAAAAGAGCTTATCATAAAGATGCAAGTTCAGAGTCTGTAGGTCCCTCCTCATTAGAAAAGATAAGATAAGGTAAATGAAGCACTGCCACCAGTAGATCTATTGTGTGCTCAACTCTTCACAATACACCTCATCCGGCCGCAGAGACTCTATAAATTTCAGTAGATGCCCTATGCTCCTCTCCCTGCTACGTGAAACAGCCATATATTTACTCCAGACGGAGGTGTACTGGTGTCTCCTTGGCAGCGTCACAGAAGCGACATAGGTCGCTTAACAAGATTCCTAGATTTTACAAGTGATCTCTTAACCATCAATGGTCCGCCGAAAAACCTGCAATGATTCTTAATTTCTTCTTAGGGGGCCATGAGTATCCTGTACCTTTTTAGATTAAACTCGACCAGTAAACTTTTGGATTGACGAAGTCCCGTGGTATTACGTCAATTTGTTTGGTATTTACCTTCCTGAGGGTTTCCTTTATCGTGTTCGGTCTGGCTAACTGATCCGCTTCTTCATTTCCTTCGACTACGATGTGCCATGCTACCCAAGGCAATTGGATAGTATTATTTTCAGCATTAAGCCTATCTACACACTACAGGACCACTGAGTATTTGATCTCAAAGGAAGAGAGAGATTAGGATCCTCTCGCTTCGATACTTCCTATGAGAGTTAATCTCAGCACACAGACTGATGGGGGTATATTCCTGCAAATTGTATTTCCCACAGTTTTCTGTGAACAAAACTACTTCGAGTTTTATCTTTTTAGGTTGAATGAGAGATTAGCGAGTTTTCTGTCAGAATCTTGACTTTTACTATTTTCTTTGTAACACTCTGATCTCACGACACGTCTGGTTACTGCAACATAAGCCTTAACTTAATGTTTACCTTGCCAGTTGCCCTGAGCACCAATTCTGAGCTATAAACCGCATTTTCTACTTTTGTTTTCCTTTCTGAACTGACTTTGTAGATGTTGGTGTGATTTTATCGCAATCTTAGGTCAGTCAGCTAGCTAGCAACCGCAGCTGTAGCCTCAAAAGACCTCGCGAACTCCTGCACAGAACTCTTACTCTATTCACGATTAGCGCTAATACAAATTCAATTATGCTTAAGTTTAGGTTGGATTAGGCAGTGGTGACTGCTATGACACAAGTACCGGATGGAAGCGCATTTAAACCTCAGCGCCCGGTTGTAATATTATTCAGTTCGCTCAACTTTCATTCCGACCGTTGACCTGGAAAAATATGCAGTTAATTTGTCTAACGAATCCTTGTTGTTCGCAGATTTTCGTCGAGCTTAGGATGACATTTGCCATTTTATTGTGATCATTAGGACAACTTCAAAGCATAAAAATATCTCTAAATTGCATTTTACACCTAACCCCACCTATCCAACGCCATTCTGAAAGCATTTTCTTTGTGAAAATTTGTATCGTTGAACTTTTATATGGACGAGCAGCACTTAAGGACATCCGGATTCATTTCTGCTTCTAAAGTGAAAATTAACATGAATGAATGGAAGAAAATTAGAATCTTAGTCTGTACCAAACATGCAACGCTACGTCTACTGCGATTTTTTTCTTTTATTTGACGTCCGTTGTTTTGGAAATAAACTTTCTCGTCTGTTTTTTTAATACAGCTTCCATAGGGAAGGTTGTAAATATTGAAAAATCCCCATTTTGCCGAGTGTCTGAGCTCTGTTCCACTTGCGTCTAAACATTTCCTAATTAGTTTAGGAAGGCCATAGGAAGGTTAATATGGTTCGAAGTAGGCTTTGCAGTTAACGGCAGGTTCAGAGTACATTAGACTACCTGTCGACTACTCTTTGCCAAATAACCGATTGTTAAGCGAAAATCGGAAAGTTGACAACATCAACGACGGTCTTAATGGCTCGGGGTTTATCACAGTTATTAAAGGCAATATTGTATGCTCAAAAGGTCACAATCGTCTATTTTCGCTGAGTTGTCATCAGAACATTGGCCGATGGGAGTTTAAACGCTGTTTGATTGCATCTTATGGGGCGCATTGTCGCAGATGCTTCAATTAACGTGAAACTTCCTAAAACACCTAAAAGAGCTTTTTCGTCGCCAAAGTAGCTGCCTGATTTTAAATGCCCAATATATCTTTAGCTTCCATACAATCAAACCATTTTATGTAGCCAGCGATAAACCTGCTGACCGTTCTATATATTTAAAAGATTTAAGTTTGATCTGTCCAAATCCAATTTACCATTCAACAGTATGTACTGAGTTCTTAGTTTAACCACTTAGAATTATAAGTTTTAAAGAACACCAACTGAGACGACTGAATAGTTCCAGTCCCACAAAAGCCCATGAAAATAACTCTAGTGCCAGCTCGTCATTAACCTCAATCCCGTCAAGAGTCAAGGACCCAGCAGGGTGTTAAAATTGCGTTCGCAGTGAGAGTTGAAGGGAAGAGGTGCCGAATAACCACCTGGAAAACAGATGGCAACATTGTTCGAAAAACTTTTTTGTTTATTGCAGCACAAAGGTCTTGGTCATTCACCACTCGTGGCTCTTTTGGCAGAAATCACTTATATATCATTTAGCATGCGATGCACGAAGTGTGGCACTAGTTTAGTGAGCAAAGCACTGGTGTGATATTCGAGCGATATGCGTTCGGGTCCTCGAGGAGCGGATTTTTTAAATTTTTTTTTGTGCTATTTTAATTTTTACTTTTTTCAGTTTAATTTTCCTGTAAATATTAAAGTTCATTGTCCAGAAAGAAAAATACTCGTATACTATATATTTTTATTTCCTTTCATCCTTAGAAACTAATTATTTTTATTTTATTTTTAGATTACATTGTTTTAAAGAAAAAAAAAATTCTTTTTTTAATTTCATTTCATTTTTAAGAAATGATTTTTTTATTATTGTTTCTTCTCTTAAAATAATTTTCTTTTAAATTTTAGTTTTTTTTTCAAAACGTAAATAATTTTTTTATTTTCCCACGATATTTAGAAACGATTTTGTTTTTTATTTAAATTGATATTTTTTTTCTTTTTCAGTGTAAATTTTTTTCTATCTTTATTTTTTATTATTTTAAAGAGAGAAATACTTTTTTTATATCTTTAAATTTTCAGGAACCTTTTCTTTAATTAAGGATTTTTAATTAAATTAACTTTTTATTTTGAGATTTTGTATCAAAAAGAAAAATATTTTTTTAATTTCATTAATTTAAATTAAATGTAAATTTAATAAAATTACAATTTTTAGGAACTTATTTTCTTTTTTATTTAATTTTGATCTCACATTTGTTTAATTTTCTTTTAGTTTTCTGACTTTATTGTTTTAACAAGTAATTTTTAGCAAAAAAACCGACTTCAATCGTCATACAAAAAAAAAAAAATCAGATTATATGGGACCACCTCTGAGGCACTACCTTTTCGATGCAAATAGAATTATCGAAATCGGTTGACGTGGTTCAAAGTTATGCGGTAACATACTGATTTGCATGGAAGTTTTCGCACAGATAGGTTATGAACTAGGTTGGAAAATGGGATACTTTTTTAAGAGTTGTTACCTGGATTGAAAAATGGGCTATTTCCTTAACCGGTCTCCCAATCAGAACGAAATTTGGTACACTTACTACGGATTTCGCAAGGATGGCGTTAGACTGAAAGTAGTTCCGATAACTCAAGGCCCCTTCCATATAAATTGGAATTTTCATATTACATACATGTCTTTGGAAGTATTTGTGGGAGAAAACTGGAACTTGGTATAGAGATATGTATGTGAAATCAATGTTGGCATTAATCGATTGATATTTTAATCAATTAGTTAATTCGATTGAATTCAATCTGCTTACAGTTAATCATGATTAATTTTAATCTGATGAAGCAGTTAACAGTTAAACAGTTAATCGTAACCACGATTAAAAAATAAAGTTTTTATCATTAACTCTTAATTTGATCAAGTAGATTTGGTGATTAATTAATTTATGCTGGAATTTGGTGTGGATTTTCATTGCATTGGGGCATGTAAAATCAATTCTAAATTCATGGAAGAAGATTAGGGTTATAAGAAAAAGGGGCGTGGCAATTGACTTTTTCTTGCCACATATCCCTGGAAGTGTTTGTGGAAGAATACTGGAACGTGGTATGCAGTTGTTTATACAAAATGTATCAATTGCTCATGGAAAAAATGTGAGTTATTAAAAAAGGAGGCACGTCGCCTCCCATACATACTAAAAATTTCTTAATACATATCTCTGGAAGGATAGAAAATCTCTGGAAGTATTTTAAATGTTTTATGGAGATTTATTTTATAAGTGCCGCACTGACAGAAAAAATTTCATTTAATGGAAAAGGGAGAGCCGGGTTCGGCCTTATAATGTACAGCTGTCATGATTCGTACATACCTCTTGAGGCATTTGCTACAGTAATGAGGAGTGGTATTTTATCAAGGCCAGGTTACTAAATTTGAGTTGGAAATATTTGAACCCGCCGTGGCCCCTCCCAGAAGTTTACACGTTCACGCGGCGTATCCCTGGATCCATTTAAAGTAAACTTAGAGGGATTGATATCTTTCGTATGCCTAGCGCGCAGAATTTCATAATGTAAATACCTTAACTCGCTTAAAAAAAAGGAACAGTCCAGCGCCTTCGTCTTGGCCTGCAGGCTGTATCGGAGATACAGCCGCTAAATTTAAACGTAGAATACGTGGTATGGTTAAGAGCATATCCAAGTAAAAAAACAAAAGCACACACTAAGCAAAAAATATCGATAACAAAAGCGATAATAATATCGGTAGCAAAATCGATAAAAACATCGATAAAGAAATCGATGAAAATATTGATATCAAAATCGAAAAAATATCGAAAGCAAAATCGATAACAATACTGATTACAAAATCGATTACAAAATCTATCAAAATATCGATTACAAAATCGATAACAAAGTCGATAACAAAATCGATTATAAAGTCGATAACAAAATCCATAACAAAATCCATAAAAATATCGATACCAATATCGATAGCAACTTCAATAAAAATATCGAATATAAAACCTATAAAAAAATCTATAACAATATCGATAGCAAAATCGATAAAAATATCGGTAACAAAACCGATAAAAGTATCGATGACAAAATCGATAGCAAAATCGATTACACAATCGATAACAAAATCGATAAAAAATATCGATAACAAAATCGATAAAAGTATCGATCATTATATCGGTAAGTTCCGAAAATATCGATAGCAAAACCAATAACAATATCGATAACAAATTCGATGAAAATATCGATAACGAAAGCAATAATAATATCGATAGCTAAATCGTAAACAAAATCAATAAAAATATCGATGACAAAACCGGTAAAAATATCGATTACAAAATCGATTAAAATACCGACAACAAAATCTATAAAAATATCGGTAATAAAATCGATAACAAAATCGATAAAAATATCGATAACAAAATCGATAAATAATCTATCATAAAATCGATTACAGTGTCGATAACAAAATCGACAACAAAGTCAACAAAATATCTATAACAAAATCGAGAAAAAATATCGATAACAAAATCGAAAAAATACCGATCATTATATCGATAAGTTCCGAAAATATCGATAGCAAAATCAATAACATTATCGATAAAAATTTCGATAGCAAAATCGATAAAAACATCGGTAATAAAACCGACAAAGTATCGATTATTATACCGATAAACCCCGAAATATGTACTTACGGACACATACATACTTTTTGTCTCCTTCCCACGCTTCCAATGCGTGCACGTGTTTGCAAAATGATGACGAGGTGATTTTGTATGGAAAATCATTTATGCCCATATATTTGAATAAAATAAACATATATAGAAGATATCAACCAATACTTCCCATATACCAAACGAAAGGAAAACTCTTGAATTTTTGATTAAAGAAAACAAAAACAAAATCATTCGAGCGGTTTTCGAGCATTTTGGTAATGAAAAAAATTTGCAAATTTTTTCAACAATTTTTTGCCTTAAAATGCTCAATATTTGTTAAATTTATATAAAATTTGTACCCGATAATATTTCTACTGCTCCAAAGAACCTATATCCCGAAAATGAAAGTTATATATGCCAACAATAAGTTGCTAGAGCACTTTAAAGGCTCAAAATTGACCCCAAAATAAGGCAATGTTTACCGTTGTTTTTACGACAGAAACCGAATTGGTTATTTACAAAAATGAATCTGTCGACAGGTTTGGAATTTTATCTTTGAAACGCCACACTTTTCTTTGAAATCGCTTTATTAGTTCTCGTGCAATAAGCGTTTTTGTGAAGCTCTAAAAATTACAACTACAACATTTGAACATAGCCCCCATACCTTAAGGTAAGACGTATTCTACGTCAAAAATAACGAGGTATAACAAAATGGGCACAGAAATAAAATATAACATCATGAAATTATTTTCCGTAGTAAAAATTGTAATATTTTGCATTACTCCAATTTCTAAAGCACAAATACCAAACAACTGTTTATCAAACGATTTCAATGCGTGCAATTTCACAGGAGAACGCATTATTATCACTCACTATCTGATTGTTTGCTGACTGTCTGCCTGCCTGCTGCTTGGTGCTGCAGCTCCAATTGAGTCCTCTGCCATCAAGCGAACATGTGTATCACCAAAGCAGGCAGCAGCATACTCGTACATTTGCAATTGCGTTTTTGCATTTGTTATTCGTAAAATACGTAGAGCACTAGAAAATTTGAAAATTCAATTCGCAGCAATTGCTTCCATCCACTTCCAATACAATTCACATCCACACACACACACAAATGAATATGAATTTTCGTTTTTGTGATTGTAGTCCACGCTGTCGTTGTTGTTCTTGTTGTTGGCACAGTCCAATACGAATCATTGCTATGCGTTTCCGGATGATTGCCGTCCATTGCGCCACTATTGGCTTCCACTGCCTGCCTGCCTGCCTGCCTGCCTGCCAGCCGAGTGGGCTATGATATGGTATGCTGCATATATGTATGTATGTATGTATATATTGTGACATCCACACATTATGACCGTATGTCTGATAGCTGTCCAATGGGCGCCGCTCCGACTGCAATTGCTTTGAATGCAAAAATTCGAAAATTTGAAATCGTAATATCGAGTAAATCTAATTTAGTCGGACAAGTGACTGTCATTGATTGCCCATTATTTGGGGCGAGGCCACACATTGGACGTGAGTGGGGGAATGGGCCGATAGAGAAGACTAGGGCAAACGATGCATAAATAGTATTTGTTAGTGGGATACGAATGTCGTCCATTTTTACGAACGACTATTGCAGGCAGCTTGTATGGCTCGAACTCGTCAATCGTTCAGGACGCGCCATGAGGAGAGCTATGGTAGGGCTGTTGCATAATATGCATGCTTGGGGTGATAAGACAGTAGGTAATTTTGTTCAAATTACAATAAAAAGTAAGGGGTATTCTTTTTGCCCTTTGAGATATTCGGCATTCTTGGTCGCATTATATATAGATCTCAAGACGTAGCCTCTTACCTCCTCTGAACTTACCTGACAATTTCACCTACTGGAGTATCGATTTCGCCATTATACCCAGTACTTCAGCTTCCATCGTATTCCATAAATTCGCTTTGTAGATATTAAAATTGCCAGAAAATGTTGACATTTTGATAACATTTTCGGGCGTCTTTCCTACCGCTTAGCAACTTAACCTAATTAGTTGCAGTTGATTCGGAATAAGTCATGCAGCTTACCCTTAAAACTAATGCGGATCAGATGACAACACTAGCCAGCTATTGTATATTATACATGTAGGCAAACAAAATAAGCGAGTTTGGCGTTTACTGTAGTCTGGTGGTGAGAGCTGCATATTGGAGTTAGGTACACTGAGAAAAAAATAACAATATTCTCTTTGTTTCAAGCTAAAACCAACATGATTTTCGGCCAGACCTTATTGTTCACTTTAAATAGATTTATATTGATTTCGTTCTGCACTTCACAGATGATTTTTCGTAAGTAAGAAAAATATGAAAAAGTATCAAAAATTCTATGTTCCGTCTAATGGCATTCGAACCCGGCCAGCATCTTACACACTAAGCTACAGCCACAACATATGATTTTGTTTAAAAAATACTTTTTCTTTTCAAAAACGTCTTGCAAGTGTTAAAAAAATTCGGTGAAATGTCCTTAGAGGAGAAGTATGGGTTCCAGATTAAAGAGGAAATTTTGTAGAATTTAAGCGGATTCAATTGTTCGGTGCATAAGGACTGGTAAGTATTTAAAAAGTCCTTTTAAAATTGTATCCCGCAAATTTCGCAATATTTGTTTCTGAAAAAATTATATGTTAAGGACTTATATAAAGTCGATAACATCCTCAAATTTAGTCGTTATAACTTTGTCAGCTTAAAAAATGGCCTATTCATCCTTGTGAATCCAAAAAAATTATTTTTTTTTTTTAATTCTAAAGAAATTTCCTCTTTCATTTCATATGTTTGAAATTACAAAGTCCTTTAAAATAAATCCTGATGTCAGAAAGAAAAATAAAAATGCCCCTTTAAATAAAAAAGTAGGTTTCAAACCCATTTATATATTATTTATTTTATGGGCGGAGAGCTTCTCAAACAATATAGAAGCAATTTTTTCGATTTATGTTGTTGAAAAGTAATGAACATCTAAGTCCCGGGACTAATCTCGGGATCCCGGGATTGTGAGAACGACATCCCGAAAATCTCGGGATCGTAAAAAACGAAAAATTAAATAAAGTTTGAAATATATAAAAAATTAAATATATAAAAAAATACATACAGTGGTCAAAAAATTATAGCCGAACCACTTTTTGCCAAGTTTTAACGTATTATTTTTGTTGTTATTCAATTTTGGTAATTTTTTTTATAAAAACATAGTTCATTCTTTAACAAACCCCGTAAAAATCCAAGTTTCTAACTTTGTGCAATATTAAAAAAAAAAAAAAATTCAACAAACTTTCGTACAACATTTCGAGCTTTTTTAAAAATTCTAAAAAATTAACCGTAATTTTTAGGCATTTGAAACTTGTACTTTATTCTACTAGAATTCAAGGGGCTACAAAACTGCATACTCACAATCTTATTAAAAACTCGAAATTTGTTGATATTTTTTTTTTTTTAAATTGCATACATTTTTAAGGCAGTGTCACTCGATTGGTACATTTGCAGAGATTTGTGCATTTTTATATTGGGCTATTGGTACAAAATAAAAATATTGGGACACATATTTTTTTTGTAGTCAAAAGATTGATGCAATACATTAATCTTCTATTGAAAAATTTCAACAAATTATATTTCGTGATTGGGATAAAAAAATATTGGGTATTGGGATACGATTTGCACCAAATTTCGTCAAATACCCAATCGTGTTTGTGTTTATACGGAATTTTTTTAAAGAATGAACTACAAAAAACTAACCAAGAATAAATAACAACAAAAACAATATTTTAAAACTTGTCAAAATTTGGTGCGGCCATAACTACTGTACATGCACTATGATTACTCGACCCTGCTATCATAGTAGCACAATACCACTGATATTTGACTTACAAAGTACCCTGTTTGTGTGAAATATTTTATTTTTATCAGTGTCTTTCTTTTAATCAATCTATGTTGAAATAGATGTTAAAATTTGTCAGAACATTAAAATATCTCTATACCGATGTATCGAGTTTTCATTGCCGAGGTCGAGTTGCAAATAGTCGTAGCGTTAACAATCACTCGTTGTACCAATTGACTTTTTGACTTATGGCCAGTTTTTCAGTGCCAGTTTAAACTTAGATTAAGTAAACTGAGTTCAAATTGAACAGCTGGCTGACATTTCATTGGCTAATCTTAGTTTAAACCAGCCAGCTCGGGCGCTTAAACTGAGTTTAAACTACGGCCATGCACTGAAAAACTGGCCCTTAGTCTGTTGTTTAATAATTTTCTACGTCGAGATTTCAGCGAACATTCTTTAACGACTCATATACAATTTTAGTATTTGCTGCCTCAACTTAAACATTTTAATCTACACTTAACAAATAAAAAAAGTGCTTCCAAAGAATCCTGTTGCGTTTCTTTGCAGGAAAATTCAACAGCCATTCGTTTCACTGTGCCGATTGAGGCCAAAATGTTTTGCGCTCATAAAACGTGGCATCATCGCATCATTTCACTGCCGATTGGTTGCTTCGATTGCGTTGCGATTTGTGTGCATTGTGGTGGAGCTCATATGTGGATACGCATCTGCCTAATATGGATTGTGCCACATTCATACTTACATACTCGTACATACATCCTTTATGTGTGTGTTCGTATGCTCATGTGTGCCTATTTGGCAGTATTAGGAAATAAAATTGCATTTTCATGAAGCGTCGAATTTATGCGCTCAGCAAACGATTTTCCTCCAACTACCCAAAAACTGTGTGACTGAAACTGAAATCAGCGTCACCGGTAAATCCCAATGCCGCAAACGTATACAAACACAAAGCAAACAAGTGCAAATGCAAATACGTTGGTGCTTGTATTGTACATATGTATGTATACAAATGTATGTATGTTTTTGAGTATGCAGCAATTCTGCATCCTAATTGGAAAATTTACTGCAAAAAACTTAGAGTTGTCAGAAAATTCCTATTTAACAGACAATAATTTTAACAACAATTTAAAAATTACAGAACACTTTAAGCTTCTCAGGATCACTGAACCATTACTAAGAGATAATGGTGTGAGTTAATATTAAAAGTGTTGCCACCTTATAAAAAATTATATTAAAATGATTTAAAAAGTTAAATTAACTCTTACTCAAAGGATATCAATCGAAATAATTTTGAAAAGGCTTTATTTCGTAAGTGCAATTAGAAGGGTTGCCACCTGTTTAAAAAATTAAAATCAGTTTCAAATAGGCAAATAAAGTATGTGTCACTAGTTTTATAGGTTCCAGTCGAAAATATTTTGAAGTGGGTTGCCACTTGTTTGAAAAGTCTAATTCAATATAATTATACACAAGTTATTAGAATTATTTAATAAGACAAATGATTTATCAAAAGATTTGTATACATTAAAATGCGTTTGAAAAGGTTTTATTATTATTAATTTACGAGTTAATTAAAATCGGTTTCACTATGTCAGACGAAAGAGATGTACAAAAAAGATTTTCGTTTCAAAATATTTTTGGAAAGGGTTGCCACCTGTTTTAAAGTTAAATTCAGGTAACTTATACACAAGTGATATGAATTATGGGTGTCAATCGAAAGAGTGTTAAGAAATATTTATTTTGAATATTTAGAATTTTTTGAGGTGTTTGAAGAGGGTTTCCATCTGTTGGAAAAGCTAAATGCAAATAATTTAAGAAGTGAAATTAATAATTAAATGATGGGTACCAATCGAAATGGGTTTGAAAATGTTTTATTTGTGAACTATATTTAGGAGAGTTGCCACGTGTTTAAAAAATCAAATTCAAATTAATTCATAAGTTTATTGAAATATGTATCACAATGTGAGACGAAAGAGTTTTAAAACAACTTTAGTTTCAAAAATTTTTTGATTAGCGTTGCCACCTACATATTTGAAAGGTAATAGCATATGTATACGAAGGAGTTTTAAAACAATTTTAGTTTGAAAATTTTTTTGATTAGCGTTGCCACCTACATACATATTCGAAAGGTAATAGCATATGTCGGCAAAATTTATTTTATCGTCAAAGAGAAAATGTTTGTTATTCGAAAGAAATATTAAATTATTTTCTCGCTATTCACAACCTTTGAAAATGTTTTTGATTTCAATAACTGAATATCTTCTTTTAAAGAACACGCGTGTATTATACCTGATAGACAGCAAGTCACTGACAGAGCGTAAACGTTTCGAAAGCGACACTTTTTAGCAAGTAGTTAACGTACATATTGGTATTTTTAAGCAAGTGGTTTTTGTTTTACACCCTCTCATACATGATATGTTTTGCGTTGCCATATGGCAACATGGCGTCGATTTGGGTTAAGAATCTGAAATTGGCATAAAAAGTAACCTAATCTCATTGTTTGTTTTCCCGATGTTTCAAGGACAACTTAATGCAGTGATTTTTGAGAACCCTAGAGATCGAAATATGAGATACCAGATTACAAAAGAACCAAGGTAATGTCAAGGAACTTCGCCCTGGTGGCAGTAAAAAATTCAAGGGAATTTCTGCTATTACAAAAAACTAAATCATAGCTGATAAAAAAATCAAAAAGGGACTCGCCTACTGCACTTGCAACCGAACTTTCGCAATTAAGCATCGAACCAAATGACGGCGCTGGTCTTCCTAAAAATCTAGCCTCAGCCAGAACTTCGTGTAACAACGTTGGAGATGGTTTCACCTCGCCATGGCGCACATGCCTGGCTAATTCGACGAACTCCAACATCCGTCCAACTCGGATAATGGTACACTCCAAGTAGCATACAAAGGGACTGCTGATGGGGACTTCTTCCGCCTTATTTTCTACCAACGCTTCCGACGGCTGCAGGTCTATCCTTCACTCATCGCCTTGGGGAAACCAGTGCCCAAATGTGGTTTCTACAAGATGAGTTCTGTTTAGCCATTTATAGTTTTATTTATATAATCATTCGGAGCACTATTTGCCATGTGTTGACCGGAAAGTCAGTTCCAACGGTAGGATCTTGCGACTGGGTTTGTTAAGATTAGAATATAAGGAAATATAAAATTGAGCAACGCTAGATACATCAAATTCGTAAGATTTCAAGATTTTCCTACATGGAGCACAGACTTGGGTATGTGCGTCGGCAGTTGGCACAATTTCATACTACTCACAAACACCATACATATGTATGTATGTATGTAGCGACAGAACGATTTAGACCCAGTTTAGCACTTCCTTGCTCACACTCATACTTACACACATACATACATACATAGTTAGAAGCCAAGAGTTGCGCACTGTGCCAGTATTTACGAGGCAACAAAACGGCCGCAGCTGTACGTTGGCTGATTCGATTTGAATTGTTGACTGAGGGCGCCGAGCAAAACGGAGCGAAGAGGCACAAACACTTGCGTATAACGCACACCCACGAATGTGCGTGCGTCAGTGCGTACGTGCATGCCACGGCCAAGAGTGATGTTTATGCTGTTGCACTGCGCCACTAGTCAAGCTCTTGGGTATGTGTGGCATGCAACAAAATAATTACGATAGGCGACTATAGCTAGCAAGCAAGCAACCAACCAACCAACCAACTAGCAAAGCAACATCCATCGGAATTGGTTTTCGGTGATTGAGTTGGAAATGCTTCCCTTATGAGCGGGCGGAAGCGGGGGGTATAGGCGCGCTTGCCCCCTAAAGCACTCATACACGACCCACCAGCACACTTCGAAGCAGGCGCCACACAAGCCCAACGAGAGAGCTTTAAGCGGCAATTTATGTGTGAGACGGCACCAGATTTTTTAGTACACCCCCGGTCAATTGACTTTCAGGACGTCGGGGCTACCGGACTACCGACCAACTGCTTATTGCAACAAATTTTGCGACAGCCCCATTTCTGCCGCGTTTCTGTAGTGACTGCGGTTGATGGCTAGTGTTGCAGCAACTGCAATGCCACTCACTCAGCAGCTCAGCTCAGCTTCGGCATGGCGGTCGATGAGCAAGAGCTGTTGGGTGGGAGACTGCTGGACATGTTCGTTTGTGTGTGCGTGTGTTTCTGTGCGTCATGGCTGGAAGGCGGCATGTGAGCCTTGGAGGCGACATGTGGCAGCAAGTGCAGCCACTTTGAGGAAGATTTAGTGAGCCACATGAATGCCGAATGCCGTGAAGCAGTAACAGCAAATCACAGCCGCCTGGTGAAAAGCGCTTGTGAAACTTGTGACTCCCAATGAGGCAGGAAAGTCTATGACTTTTTAGTTCGGCGGTGGATGATATGACAACAATATGCAGCAGTGGGGCGAGCACTGTGTTGCTTATGCGATGTGTGACAGCAGGGCACCTCATGATTTTGCAATAAAATACAACAGCATTGAGGAGTTTTAAGTACAACTACTCCCACCACTGAACCAATTACAACCATAGAGCGATTGCAATAGAATTTCACAAAAAAGCAGATGATTGTCCAATTCGAATTCAGCAACAACAACAAAGCGGCGATGAATATTTTTCGGTGTTAAACGAGCTCAGGCCAACTAAGCTCTTCAATCTTTCAGCATCATGCATCAGAGCAACGCAAAGTGTATGAGCCCCACACATTTGGTTGGCTGGTTGGGACCTGCTGGCCGTTGCCTGGTTGTTGGTTGGCTAACTGGTTGGTTGTTTGTTTGTTTGTTTACTTAGCTCATCGCGCTATTTTTTGACAAGGATTCGGCGTGTTGTTTATGTCAGCAACAGCAACCGCAGTGTCACCAACATGTCGCTGCCCATCAGAGCAAGTGGTGCTTTGTTTCGCTCCACAAAGAAGGAAGGCGTGCACCCAAAAGTCTATTGTTATCTTTGCTGCTTCGAAATGCGCTCAAATTTTAAGCAACCTGCGCGCATCACGCGTTGCTTTACAGCCAGCCCGCGAGCCAGCCGGCAAGTCATTCAGCCTCGTGCAGCGTATGCATATCCCGCCTAACTGCAGGTGTAGCTTACGAAAGTCACCGCAAGTGCAAGTTTAGACGCTGCTTCACTAAATCATTTAGATTTATATGCTTTTTCCAATATTTCCTTAACTAAACAAAAGAAAAACGCCGAATATGCAAAGCAATTTCTAGTACTTCAATGCACTTACCAACTCATTTGTTCGCTGGCAATCGTTTGTGGCGAATTGTCGAATCACGCGCTAGCAGCAGCCGCCAGTGATCGCGCTGGCAATTGTTCAATCTCGTTGCGCCTCGCTCGTCGATCGCCAGCGTGATGACAAAAGTTCAGCGTTAGTTCAAATTCAACTTTTGCGCTTCGATAGCGAATGGCAGAATTCACAGTGTGCCGCACTTTGCATATCGTGACTTTGGAGATGCGGTTGACAGCCTGGCATATACTCGCATATACTTGGCTGCGATCGCGCGCACTCGCTGTGGGATTTATGGAAGTTATCGAAAATTGAGTTGGGTTAAAGTGAAGTGAGTTGATTGTGGGAGTACATACATACGTTCAANGGTAGAGTGTTTTTTTTTTTTTTGCAATTTGAAAGATATAAAATAGAACAAGTAAGAAAGTCTAAGTTCGGGCGGAGCCGAACATTAAATACCCGGCGCAAGTATTAAATATATGTTTTTCACCTTTCCGAATCCTTTCCATACCGTTATATGAAAAGCCGTAATTTTAGTCAGATTTCAATAAATTTGAACCTTTTTGCTTTTATGTGGCAAGCACAATAGCCATACCGAGTTTGGTACAAATTGGTAGAACGGTTAGCGAGATACATATATGTGATCATAAGTGGGCGGTGCCATGCCCATTTTCCAAAATTTTATCATAAACGTATTTCTTGGTAAAGAGTTGCTCCAAATATCAATTTTGAATAAATCAGCTTTAATATTTACTGATTTATCGAAGATTTTGTATTTCTCTAAATTACTGCTATATGGAATGTGGGTGTGGTTATTGTCCGATTTTAAAAATTTTCGGCCATTTGGTTTGCCGTACTAAGGCAAACAACTGTGCCAAGTTTTGAAGAAATTGGTGCAGCGGTTATCAAGATATGCACATGTAACCATAAGTGGGCGTGGCTACGCCCATTTTTCAAAAATTT
>NW_016157112.1:63123-63420 GCF_001687245.7 Rhagoletis zephyria
CAGCGAGATTAGCAGTGGTACGTGTCAGTCGTAGCGAAGAGCGTGGCAATGAGAGCAGTCGCGGTGGTTGTGACGGCGACGGCAGCCTGCAGTTCCCTTGCAGAGGTGGTGGCGGCCTCAGCGGTGACGTTTGGCAGTGGCCCATATAATGATGAGGGCGGCAGCGACCTCCCGCAGTGGTGTTGTATGCGGCCCCGATGGTGACGAAGGGTAAATGCGGCCCCTTTTAATTACGACGGTGACAGCGGTACTGGGCGATGATGGTAGTGGCGATTACCGTACTCGTGACGGGCAGTA
>NW_016157112.1:63484-63921 GCF_001687245.7 Rhagoletis zephyria
GCGGGCGGCCCACGGTTGTAGCTTCGGCCTTGGGGCGGCAGTGGTAATAGCGGCCCCGGTGATGAGAGCAGCGGTGCGGGCCCTAACGCTGACGATGATATAGCGGCGGCCCTGGATGGCAGTGAAAAGGGGGCGGTCCTCGATAGAATTGTCGGCCTTAGGGCGGCAGTAATCGTAGCGGCCCCCGGTGATTAGAGCGGCGGTACGGGCCCTAACGTTGACGATGATTATAGCGGCGGCCCTGGATGGCAGTGAATAGCGGGCGGTCCGCGATAGAATTGTCGGCCTCAGGGCGGTAGCTGTGCTGGCGGTCCAGATTTGTTGATACCTACGGACAACTGATCATTAGTACGGTCCCCCAGGGCATCGAAAGGTTGCCCAGTCCCCCCGTATGTATTCGCGGCCGCTAGGCGCTGCAGGGAGGTGGTTCCCTCCCC
>NW_016157112.1:63991-67660 GCF_001687245.7 Rhagoletis zephyria
CCCCTTGCAGCCCCCCCTCAACCAATCAGTCTTCCTCCGAGGAGGAAAGCCAAGAGCGCCCCAAATAGGCGCGAAGCCCAGGCTGCGCTCCGTGCTTACCTACGGACAACTGATGCTGGTTGAGTTCATGCTGGCAGCTTCAGCTCTGGTTTTGTATGAACCGTTTGAGACGTGAATGGGCTTATTTTGTGTTATGGCTTTTGCGCAGTGAACTTCTTCCATCTGTTGGTGCGCATGAGTATGCAAGTTGATGTTTGTGAAATCTGCATGTGCTTACCATGCCAGCTTCGCGTATGCGTATGTACGCCTGTATGTATGTACATAGGGGTGCTTTTAGTCTTGTTGGTATGTTAGTTTGTGTGTACGCCTACCAGTATGTATGTATGTTCCTATATTGGTACCTATGTGCAGTT
Organism: Rhagoletis zephyria; assembly: GCF_001687245.7. NCBI lineage: Eukaryota > Metazoa > Arthropoda > Insecta > Diptera > Tephritidae > Rhagoletis > Rhagoletis zephyria. The sequence continues at coordinate 64,405 of NW_016157112.1, forward strand.
GTAAGACGTATGCTAGGGTGATGTTGAATATGTTATTGTGGCGTAGGCAAAGCTACGTTACAATTTATAATATTCTTATTTTTCCTCTAATGGTTATTGTAAATATCAATTTTGAGTGCNTAAGTGGGCGTGGCTACGCCCATTTTCCAAAAATTTATAATATTCTTATTTTTCGTCTAAAAATTATTGTAAATATCAATTTTGAGTGAATTATCTTCAGTAGTTACTAAAATATCGCAGTTTTCGTATTTCTGAAAATTACCGTTATATGGGAGGTAGGCGTGGTTATTGTCCGATTTTGCCCATTTTCAACGTACCAAGTTTCGTTAAGATATCTTAATTTTTAGTCGAGCTATCGTGTGCACAGACGGACGGACGGACGGACAGACATTCACCGCTTAATCGATTTCTCTTTTCATTCTGATCATTTATGTATACATTTGTCTATATCTATCTCGATTCGTTTTGCCTGTTACAAACAACCGTTATGTGAACAAAGTTATAATACCCTTGTGCACAAGTGCGCTCGGGTATAACAAATGTACCTCAAACATAACATCAACTTTAAGATCACATTAATTTTGGTATAACATCATATTACATACATGCATTAGTATTCAAATTTTACCTTTTAGTAATAAATCAACGCTGCACAGTGACGAAGCTCGCCTTTAATCATAGCATGAAGAGAATCNCATATAACGGTAAATTTCAGAAATGCTTGAAACTTCAATATTTCGAAATTGAAGGACGCTAATTTACTCAAAATTGATACACCCCGGCTTACCATCTAGCGGAAGGTTTCGGAAAGGTGAAAAAACATATATTTAATACTTGCGCCGGGTATTTAATGTTCGGCTCCGCCCGAACTTAGACTTTCTTACTTGTTTTTTTTTTTAAAGTGCTGGCTTTTACGAGTGACACTGAAAGTCGTAAATTTTTAAAGTGCCATCAAATAATAATTTAAGAAAGTTTTATTGCATGGCAGTTGAGAAGTGCAAGTGCAAAAATTTCCTAAATTGCATAAGGGACATTTTTGCACATGGAGCAGTGCATAGCATGCCTTTAAGCGCTCGGTTTTAGCAGTCGCGTCTAAACAATGCTTGTCAAAAGCTGAATGCTTAACTTGGGATATATCTCCGAAACATACGTACTGGTGATTTAACAAAGTGATAAAACCGATTGTCACTCATGCGCCACTGGCCTGCTGGACAAAAGCCAAGCAAGAAACCTTTAACGTCACGCTATAATAGGGGCCATGCGCACGTTCCCCACAGATGAGGATGATTGGGATCATCACATGCACACCGCCTCAAGCTATACTTTTAGAGAAAGACCTGGCCCTAGATTGCAAAAAAAGCATCCCAGTAGGCTTATACCTGCTTCTGCTTCGTGTCGTGTTGCGACATGTTCTTTTCCTCCGAAAGAAGACCTCCATTATGTAAGCCGGCGGGATGTCATGTTTTTCCTTGTGCACAGGAGTGAGCCTTACACCTTTAAGCTTACTTGCCGCGCCTGTCTGCCACGTAGCCATCCTCATTCAAGCTTGGACTGAGGTTGTCTCCGCAGAAAGCTTTCGCAGGCGTCCACCCTTTGAACACGTCATCCATATTGGCGTCTTTGAGGGATAAAAGCAATTCAAATATGGGGGGATAGATCCCCCCTTCGTCATTGAACTAAAATTATTTACTTTTGAATTAATAACACAATCCTATTTTATCGTTCTGATTTAAAATTTTTTTTTTATTTCAGACGGATGACAAATTATCTTTTAATGAATATATGAGTAGTTCACTTGCAAACAGCGTTATGTGATTTTATAAAAGTAAACCATAAATTTAAAAAAAAAAAACGTCTACGACAACAAGTACACTGAGGGAAAAAAATATTAAAATCAAATAGAAACGTAATTGATCTTACTATAAACGTCAACGAAAGTACTGTATATTGGCAAATATTCAATTCAATTACGCGCATATTAAAATGACCGCGTTTGTACTGAAAAAGCATCCGTGAAGTGAATAATCAAGACAAAAACTAAAAAAAAAAATTTGCATGTTTCATGCAGTGGAATTCGAACCCAACCGTCTCCGGATATCACTTATGGCAAGCACCTTTGTGCACTCAGCTACACCCAGGCATATGAATTTGCTTTCAAATGTTGAATACCCATCAACACCACAGCACGCGATTTATGTGGATAAACATGTATGTATGTACTATGTATGTATGTGTGTGTTGTCACCGCTCTAAGAGCGGCGCTCTGCATGCTCAGATGTGAACAGTCAAATACGTGCGTAATAAATTTTGTATGAAAATATTATTTTTAAATACGAACATTTTTAAACGATAATCAAATATAAAGTATTCAAATTTACTATGCATTATTTCCCTCAGTGTAACATCCGAACTGTATCTTTTTTTATTACCGGAAAATTTTGATAAAAAAGAGCCTAATACCATTAAAAAAATAAAATTGCGGTATGGTAGATTTGCAAATTTTATATTTAAAAATTTAATATTGCAAGTTTTGAAACAGTAACTTTTACATAGCTAGCTTTTTTTAGCTCTCCGCGTTCTCTCTTCTAGGAAGATTGGGTTGCTTCTTTTTTGCGACCTCTTCCACTAGGCACCGAAACTACTACGTTTTCTTGCAGTTTTCTAAGTTGATAGGAAGAGGAGACATTTGAAAGTGTATAAATAAGTATTATAGCGACTTTTGCAAGAGTAGTTAACATTCCATGCTATTTTTTTCAGAATATAGAAACATTTTTTACTCTGCTATTAGTGGACATGAAACCGACCAAAAACTAAAAATCTAAAAAAACTTTACATAGCGCACTTTGCAAGTGGACTACTCAATTGTTGAATATGCTATCTTATTTCTCCCTTCTTTTTATACAATTAAGGAGCGGCTGAATGGTTTAACGATGTTAGCGGTATATAATGATGTGCCGATTACAACACAAGAAGTACTTGAAACAATGTGTGTTAAGCAACGAAGATTAAAAATCGCTTTATAAGTAATAAGATTTTGTAGACTTGTACATAAATAAATGTAAATAGATACGCGTAAATATATAAATATGCAGATATATTCAATGTGTAAAAACTGAAGTGTATACTAACGAAACTTCTACAAAACAAAACTGGACTACACACTAATTAATTAAAATGGTGTAGTAATTTAATTTTTTAAATTTAAATAAAGCCCCCAGGGAATAACCGAGTAGACAAAAAATATATAACGGTAGAA
>NW_016157112.1:67685-70553 GCF_001687245.7 Rhagoletis zephyria
TATACGTACATATGAAAGTTTCAGTTAATGTGGATCTGTTTGGTTTTGTTATCGATATTTTTATCGATTTTGTTATCGATTTTGCTATCGATTTTGTTATCGATATTTTTATAGATTTTGTCGCCGATATTTTAATCGATTTTGCCATCGATATTTTTATCTATTTTGTTACCGATATTTTCACCGATTTTGTTATCGAAATTTGTATCGATGTTGTTATTGATTTTGCTATCGATATTTTCGGAACTTATCGATATAATGATCGATATTTTTATCGATTTTGTTATCGATTTTGTAATCGATTCTGTTATTGATTTTATTATTGATTATTTATCGGTTTTGTTATCGATATTTTTCTTGATTGTTTTAACAATTTTGCTATCGATATTGTTATCGCTTTTGTTATCGATATTTTTGTCGCTTTTGTCATCAATATTTTTATCGATTTTTCTATAGATATTGTTATCGCTTTTGTTGTCGGTATTTTTATCGGTTTTTTTACCGATTTTGCTATCGATATTGCCATCGCTTTTGTTATCGATAGTTTTATCGATTTTTTTATCGAATTTATTACCGATTTTGTAATGGATTTTTTGATAGATTTTGTTATCAATTTTGTTATTGACTTTGGAATCGATTTTGTTACATCGATTTTGTAATCGATTTTTCGATAGATTTTGTAATCGATTTTTTATCGATTTTGTAATCGATTTAGTTAACGATTTTGTTATCGATATTTTTATCGATTTTGTTATCGATTTTATTATCGCTTTTGTTATCGATATTTTTTTCTTAGTTTGTGCTTTCGTTTTTGACTTGGATATGCTCTTAACCATACCACGTATTCTACGTTTAAATTTAGCGGGTGTATCTCCGATACAGCCTGCAGACCAAGACGAAGGCGCTGGACTGTTCCTTTTTTTATTTTAGGCTTTGGCAATTCAAAGGCAGATGTCGCTTATGAACTAGTATTTTTTTCTAACTGGTTTGGGTTTTCACTGCAGGGGAGTTACATGCTCGTTTCATTGAAATTTCCACGCTAAATGATTAGCGAGGCAAGCGAAAAGAAATTGTTTGCATTTCCACAAACATTTTCAGTCCACATGCTGTCTACCCAAAGCATGTCACCATATCGGCGCATTTCCAGCAAAAGTATGAGAGACTCCAAATTTTTTTGGCGGCCGCCGTGGCCAAAGCCTCATATCAACGCGCGCTGCCTTGCCTTCCGCCGCCGCCGGGATATTGCGCTTAACAAGGCATCAAATCACTTTAATCACTTGCGCCTGCCGTACATCGACTTGAACGAGCGATAAATACGCGCCGCGCACTCATTTGCTTCGTACTTGCAACACAGTTCATGTACATAGCTGCTGTGTGCGGAGTATGATGTTGCAACATGTTACTTAGCAGTCAGCCAGGCAGTCAGTTCAACTTTCTTGCACTTCTTTTTGGCTGTGCGAAGGCATACCTGCGCCGCCGTGCGTTGAATGGGTGAGTGGGTGGTTGGGTAGGTGAGCGGGCGCTGTAGCTGGGACTTGGTTGCAACATTTCTTTTTTACACCGAAAAATATTCAATGTTTCGCTTTTGCTGCGCTTCTTTTGCTTCGTTTTGTGCGTTGCCACTTTGTTGGCTACGCGTAGTCGGTCGCTCGGCCAGCTGCAGTTGCTATGGCGGTGTGTTGCTAATGGTGTCTGTGTTTGGTGGAGCGGCCGGTCAGTGCGGCGCACATAGCCAACTGCTGGCCACAGCTGACAATTCGCGAAACCTGCCTCGATGCGCTTGGCTACACGTGGCGCAGTTACTTTTTCAATTTTCGGTTGCCTGCTGTCCCTCACCTTGTTTTCTTCGTCTTCTTCATTTTGTTTTTTTTTTTTTGGTTGGTGTGCGCTTTATTGGTGCTGTTTTTGCTATGTTTTACAGTTGTTCAAACGTTTGTGTTGCCTCTGCTGTTGTTGTTTTTGCTTTTGTTGTTGCTTTTATTGTTACTTTCATGGCCATAAAGCACTGCGGAGGCGCCTCCGTTTATACCAAGTTAACAGATTTTTTGACAGTGACTGCTCAATTTAAGGGTCTGGTCTGTTCGAGTGCGGCGCTTTGTGACTTTCACAAAGGCAAGCCAACGAGCGAACGAACGGCTATGGCAGCCTCATTCTTCCTTAAACAACATACAACAACAAAAAGAAAGAAGGAACCTGCAAAACCGTCAGCAAGCAACATCATCGGCACCCATCAGCATGTCAGCGGTGGCTTAAAATATATCCTTGGCACTACTCAATTCATGTTGCGCTTATGGCGCCACTTTGAGCCGAGTTTCGTTGCAACTATGGTTGTTTTCGTGTTGTTTATTTGTTTGCGTTATTATACCCAAAGCATAATTTTGGCGGATTTTTAACTCTATATATGTTCATAAAACGGGGTCGGATGTCACCCTTTTATCTTCAAACTACATGAAATAATAAAAAAAAGTTTATTCTACGGCGCGCCTGTCAACGCTGCAGCTACAGTGGCGGTCAAAAATGGATGAATGGTGTCTTTAATATTTACAATGTTTTTGAAGCCAAAATTTGTTTAATATTTTTTTATAAAAAGATGGTTAATGCTTTAACAAAAACCATATAAATCACACTTTCACACATTATGCAGAATTTAGAAAAATTCCAAAAATTTTTATCTAAATTTTGAGCTTTTTAACCAGATTTTTTGACGTAGAATACGTCTTACCTTAAGGTATGGGGGCTATGTTCAAATGTTGTAGTTGTAATTTTTAGAGCTTCACAAAAACGCTTATTGCACGAGAACTAATAAAGCGATTTCAAAGAAAAGTGTGGCGTTTCAAAGATAAAATTCCAAACCTGTCGACAGATTCA